>NW_023601212.1:84753657-84769657 GCF_014898055.3 Talpa occidentalis | reverse complement strand
TATATGCTCTATAGAGTTAAAATAGATAATGTTCTGTGCAGCCCAAACATGCCAGTGGCTCTGAGTCTTATTGGCAAAAGTGAACTAGACATTACCAGTAGAATCCATACTATCACAGTAATTAGGGAGTGACATGTTAAGGAAATTGCAAAGTTTATATTGTAATTGCTAAGAGTTTGCAAAAATAAACCAGAAAGATACTGCATCATTTGAAGTAAGTGTGTTGGATACATTACTAGGCTGGCAAAATTTTAGTACAAAAATATTTAAAAAGAAGGAAAAAATCGGGTTTTGAACCTTCTGTGGAGTCTCCTTATTCCTACCACTAAATTAGGCGCTTACATAAAATACAATTACCTTTTCTATACGATAAGCAATGTGTCTTCTGGAAAAGCACAGAGTTTAAATGTGAGAAACTTTGAATCCCATTGTCCCCACTGGCTCCATAGTTCTAGGCAAGTTGTGTAACTTTCTGAGCCTCAAGTCCTCTCCTGGTACCAGCAGGTGTTAAATAAAGAACACCTTCCCCTCCCTACCCCAGGGTTGTTGTAAGGATCAAATGAGTTCATATGTGCAAACCACCTTGCACTGTTACTATGAGCAATGTTAATGTCCTTCTCCGTCCTGGGTACTGAGTAGGTGAAGTAGTTAGGAGGGTAAGTTTATGACTAGAAATTGAGGGGACTTTTTTGGCTGAAGACAACAAATCATCATTATATTTATGTTATCTAGCAGCTGCTTTTACTAATGCAATGAAGATTGTTTTACAAAAAAATACTTTTGCAATAAATATAAGCAAAACTTATATCATCTGGGTATTCTCGATATTCCATAACCCCTTGGTTATTCCATAACCACTTTCCCAGTTTTTACTAAAATAGTCTTGGAGGGGGGATGAATTTAGCTTTTTGCTTCAGTTCATCTCCATTCTGATTTTTTTTTTCTAATTGGTTTATAGCACCTGCATTTGAATTGAGACTTGAACTGGCAGTGCAGTGTTTTGCATCGGGTGCAGTGTGGGCTGTGGGGCCAGCTGCTGCTTCTGAGTCCTGGCTCTGCCTGCTTAGCGATGTTCCCTGGCAAGTCACTGTGAGGGGTAACTGCACCCTCAGCAGCCGTGAAGTCCTGAGCTCGTGGACTAGCACCTAAGGGGGCTCAATAACTATTTGTTCTCACCATGCGCCAAGCGGCTGGCAGAGCAGCGGGGCAGACTCCTTGGGAGATCTTCCGCATTTCCATTTTTCTCCTTTAGTGGCACTAGACGTTGGGCAGTTTGTTTTCAATTAATGCTTTAAACTGCCTTTGTCATTTGTACTAGGAGAGCAGGAGAAGGCAAAGCATCAGATATTTCCCAGTGGGTGACTTGCCTCTCAGGGCCATCCTGAGTAAGTCAGAGTTGAAATTTTGCAAACACTTATCTATCCTCCCATCTAGAAAAGACTCTCTAGCCCCAGGGACCCTCTGGGAGACTTCGGGCCAGGCTTCTGCCTGTGTCCCTTCAGCCCCTGTCCACCCAGGCCAATAGGAAGGTAGGGAGACATGACACATTTGGGGTTTCAGTAGAATATGTGCTGTCAGGGTGGGAATGGGTGGTTTCCTGGGGTTGCTCACTTGAATCAGCCTAATTGTCAGTCTCTGGAATCCATCATCACTGTGTTCATGCTTTACAGATTCTTCAGGTGATCCCAGTTTACAGCGATCAGTTTCTGTTGCAACTGGACTGAACATGATGAAAAAGCAGAAAGTAAAAACTATTTTCCCACACACTGCTGGCACTAACCACACCTTGCTCAGCTTCGCAGAGGGAGATGTCATCACACTGCTCATCTTTGAGGAGAAGGACGGCTGGTTGTATGGAGAGCATGATGACACTAAAGTGTAAGTCTCAGAGAGGATGCCACTCGCCGGAGTCACCCCATCTGGCCCTTCAGAGACCTGCTGTCTCTCCTGTTAGCAGCAACTTGTCTTGGTAGACATGTTAGCATTTTAGTCAAAGTTAAGTCCGTAGTTTAGTTGTAGTTAACTAGAGTCACACTGTTCCCGGCCATCTTCCTGGTGTGTGTGCATATATAGATAAATTTGATGCGTATATAGATTAGATCATATGAAGTCACCTCTGAAGATAAAAAAAGATTAAAAAAAAAAAGATTTATTTTTGTTTATTTATGCATACAAGAACTGGGGTGTAGGCCAGAGTACAGGGGAAGGGGGTGAGAGGATCTACCAGAGACAGAGTGGGGAGCAGAACAGGTGGATCTACTGAAATACACTGCTGAGGGGAGCAGCAGGTGAGACAGGAGAGGTCTGCTGCACCATGTGGGTCAGCTCCCTGGCCAGGGATCGAACTCAGGCCGCAGTGGTTGGGGATAGCTTGATAGTGCTGAGACTTTAACCCCTAGACCACCAGGGAGGCCCGTGTATCCTTTTTTTAAAATGTATATCCTGATTCCTTAAGGGTAACCTGCACAGCAGATATACTTTTAGATTTAGCACAAAAATGACTTAAGTAGCATCATCATCATTTCAACCATGAGAATATGCTCAAGCCTTACTGTAGATTAAATATGTTCTCTATGTGGATTATTCAGGTATTAAGTAAACCAATATGGAAAAATGAGAAAAAGGCAATCCATGTAAAATTAATGCTGTATATGAAATGCACACTATGTATTTTATACCAAATTTGTCACCAAGTTGCTTCTTAGCGCCCTGATTGCTCTCTTGTCCGCCCCTGATATCACAGCAAGATCTTTTTTTTCACTCTTCACCTGCAGAAGGGGTTGGTTCCCATCATCATATACAAAGTTGCTGGAAGAAAATGCAAAGGAGATTGTGAGTGTGCCCAAGCCAAGGTAGGATTTGCCTGTGGCTCAGATTCCCCAGGGACTGAAATCTCACCTTTGACATAGTGTTCTCAGGAGTGCCAGAATTCTATCTAGTGTGTAGCAAAAATACCCTCAGATCTTGCAGTGAGTGCTACACACAGGGGTTTCCTTTGTGATTTCTGTTGTCCACAGGCTTTACATACTGACTGTTGGAAAGAAGCAAGACCCAGACCCCTGCCCTCACTCACCCTCCCTCAGCCCTCTGGAGCCCTCACTATCTCACACCACTTACTGGGCTAAATCCAAGGCATGGTTTCCATCTAGATCTTACTTAGCAGCCTCTAACACTCTTCTTCTGAAGTCTTCTCTTGCCTTGGCTTCTTTGCACTCTATCTTCCTTCTCCTTCACCAGCAGCCCTTCTCAGTCTCTTTTGGGGCCTCTCCTGCCCAATACTTAAACACAGGTTTTCCATAGGATCCCTCCTCACTCCTTTTCCCTTTTCCATCCTCCCTGGGCCATCTTGCCCTCCCAAGTGAGTTGAACTGTGCTGATAGATAGTGCAGTTAGCTCCTCTGTGCCAGTAAACCCCAAATCTGTACTCTAAGTCATCATCTTTATCACTTAGAAATTTTCCAGAAGGCTTTACATTAATCAGTTCACTTGACCCTCACAGCCTTTAGAACTAAAGTGGAGGAAACTGAGGCACAGAAGGATTTAATGACTTGCTCAGGACACACAACTAAAAGAGGGCGAGCCAAGGCCAGAAGCCAGGAGGACCACCTTCCTAGGCTGCAGCGTGACTATATATTGGGCAGTTCTAGTTGGCTATCTCGTGGGGCCTCAGGAATGACATGTCCAAACTGAACTCATCCACGGCATTCCTCATGCCAAAGAATCCCTCCTGACCCACCCAACTGTCCTCACAGCCCTTGACCACCACAGACACCTCCCAGGGCCTTCCCTCTGGCTGCTCACTGTCATCTATGTATTCTCAGCCCTAGTGGAATACATCAGCTGCCATTGTGCCAAGAAAGAAAACTAAGCATTTTTAGGATGTTAAGATTGTGGGTTATTTTTTAATCTAAAGTACTTGATGCTTTTACTAAGACTTTCCTGTTCTTATTGATCCCCTTGAATGAATCAAAAGCCAGCCCTAATTAAGCTAGTTTTCCTCTCCCTTTGTCCTGTCTTATAAAGAATGTGTTGAATGTACCTTTATAAACCAGCCAAAACAAAAGCGAACAAGAAAGTGAACCAGAAGCCACCTTTCTGCCCTGTGCATGTGTGTGCCGCTTGTGATCTCCTCCTTCCTCACCCTTTTTGATAATTCATCTGTGGCCATTCTCACCGTCAGATATTTAGGATGTTTGGGATTCCAGTGGCAGGATCTTATCTGACTTGTATTCTGCTTTTGGTTGCCAGCCCTGCGCCTGTGAGAAGCATCAGCACAGTGGACTTATCTGAGAAGAGCAGTGTTGTCATCCCCCCACCAGATTACTTGGAGTGTTTGTCCTCAGAAGCAGCTGCAGATAAAAGAGTAGATGTTTCCAAAAGTACTTCTACCTTTAAACCTCCGGCATCCAAACCAGAAACCACATCTCCTGTGAGTAAAGCTGCAGTGCAATGTCCTGTGTGTCCAGACCCTGCGCGGTGGTCTCTGGAGGTGGGGCTGTTACTCCCACCACCTTCTCCCATTTCCCCTAAATCCCTTCTTCATCAGGTAACCTTTCAACTTCGTAACTCCACTCTGTCTTTTGTTTTTATTTTATCTGGTAAATGATCATTTACACACCGTAAGTCCATGGCTTGCCAAATTTTGTCAGGTTCACGCTCTTCTTACTGTCTGTCCATGACGGCAGATGTTGAGTCACTTAATCACTGTTGTCTGCATTTTCTTCCATTTTCTTATTTCCTGAAGGTTAAAGGTGATAACTTTATCTTTACATCTTCAGAAAATGTTGGCTTTGTACCAAATGTCATATAAATACTACACGTGTACCTTCTCTTTAATCCTTAACATCCCAGTCAGAAATGGAGGATGTAGATGGAAAAGTCACCTCTCATTCCTGCAGTTACTGTGTGTGCTGAGAATCAGGCTCTGGTGAGGGCTCTGGAGACAGGGAGGTGCACACAGTCTGTTCCTGGCTTGGGTGGAATTTACATTCCAGTGATAGGGAGCAGATAATAGGAAATACACAAACATAGCCATGAAAGAAGCTATGCAGAGAACTAAAACAAGGTGAGATGGTAGAGGGAGTGTCAGCCTGGGCAATGGCACAGGTGGGGTTTGCTGGGGAGAGGACGCTGAGATTAGCATTCAGGGTGCTTATGAGGGATGCCTTGTAGTGAGCCTGTGAAAGCAAAAGGAAGGCAGCAGTTGGGCGAGTAGACTTTGGACTGTGGTGCCTCCACCATATCGCTGCTACCGAGAGCCCTGTGCCTGGCACGGCCCTTGGACCTCTCTGGATTGGGGAAGAGGGAGGCCAGCATTTCTATACCCATGTCCAGGGTGAGATCTTCAGCCTGGGAGATTCCTGAGGAGCACTGACAACCAAGGGCCCTCCACCAGCAGCAGCCCTGCCCCAAAATAGGCCACACAGGCCTGAAGGGGCCTAGGGGCCTATGACAGTGTCTGCAGCAGAGGGCATCTCTGAGAAGGTGGTGTCTAGGTGAGACCCACAACAAGGAGCCCACTGTGCAGAGGTCAAGGGAAACAGCCTCCCAGAGGGAGCAAAGCTGAAACCCCCAGGAGGACAGATGCTCAGCAAGCTTAAGGAACAGAGGAGGAAGGGATAGTTTCAGGGTGAATGGAGTCAAGAGGAGTCTTGCATTTAGATGTTTTCCTTCAATATAGAGTTTACCATAGAGAAGAAGCAAATGATGATGACTTAGCAAGCAAGGAGCACTGCGTCTGGGTGCCACTGGGCAGGGAGGTCCTGGGAGGTCCCGTCTGATGATATCCTTTGTCTGTGGCAAAGATCACCAGGCAGCAGAGTGGTGCAGAATGTGGAAAAGAAGAGCTGTAGAGCCAGAGTCTTGAAGAGTGAGGACATGAGCCTGTTCCAGGTGGTGCAGGAACAGAAGACAGCCCTTTTTGAGTCTGGCTATGATTGAGAATGAAAGTGTCTGAGTGGGGTTTCTTCAGCAGCATGTTGCTGCTTGGGTTCATAGGGAAAACTAATTAAAAGTTGGGGTTACCAGAGAGATGGTGCTGAAGGGGGGTACTTGAGGGTACCCGTGAGGATGGGGTTGGTGCCCCAGACTCTGGAATCCAAGCTGGGTGGGGAAGCAAGTGGGACATGAAAGGCAAGACAGTGGGAAGGAGCCGGCAGGTGCACTGGCAGTCCCTGCAAGGTCACACGGCTGCTGGAATGCAAAGAATGGGAAGGAACCTGGCGGTCAGGGCCAGAATGTGGAATGGTCGGTTGGACTTTTGGAGGCTGTGCAGCCGAGCTGAGAGCCCAAGGTTGCAGAAGGGCCAACCAGCACCAAAGCCTGCTTACCTTCCTCCCAGAAGCATTGCCCAGGGCGCTGTTGGTATCAACATTTGGTTCACCGATAAGGCCAGGTCACACTCACTGTTTTTTGACTTTCAGATCTCACGTGGTCTTCTCTAGTGTGTTTGGAGGCTTTCTCTCATGGCTGCGCCCCCATCTCCCTACTGCTGGGGACTTTCATTCAGCTATGGGTGATGCACAAGTGATTCTGTCCATTACATGACACAGAAACTCTCCTAAAAACATGCCCTGCATGTTGACATGTGAGCCGCCAGTGGGTTCAGAGCACGCCCGCCTCCTCTCAGGCCGCCTGGGCACATTTGGTCCAGGAAGTGCAAGGTGTTGAAACCTCATTCAAATGTCTCTGGCTTCTCTTCTTAGCTAAGCATATAGCATGATGTATTGCTCGCACCTTTATTTTCCAATTACTTCAAACACCTGACTCCAAAAATTGTCTTCAAAAGAATGACACATGATGACAAAAACTGGAGCTTTCCATTCTGCCAACATGGAGGTAGCAGTAGATAGCAAGAAATTGCTTAGAAGGGTAAAGACATCAAATGCTCTTTCATTAAAGGAATACATTTTAAAAGAATATTCCAACTATTTAGAGATGACCGTAAGGTATTCTAGCAGCAGCATAAAATTTCCTTTGCTTTAAAGAAAACCCCACGTTTACAACTCCATGTCCACAAAGCTCAGACTCGGGCAGGCAGGTACACTGCTCAAGTGTGGTGACCTCTTGGTCTATATGCCCCCTCTTTTGTTTGATTTTCAACTTCTGGTGACAAAAAATCAGATATACATAAAAATATAAAGAACAATCGAATGACCTGGTCCCTCCACCCCCAACTTGAACAGTTACCGTTAATTAACCAACCTTGAGTCCTCTCTCCCTTACCCACTCCCAGTCCAGTTTGAAACTAATGCCAGGCTTTTATCATCTGTAAATATCTAAAAATGTCTCTTTTTTTTAAAACATAACCACTGTACATCATATCTTTTAAAAATTGACAATACTGAATATCAACTGGTCTCATCAAATTTCTGACTGTCTCAGTAAAAATTTGTTGGCATTGTTGTTGGAATCTGGACCCCAAGCAGTCCACACACTGAGGGGCCAGAATGTCCTCCGGTGTCTTCTTGTATCTATAGGTCACTTGTAACTTATCTGTAGAAGCAGCAGCTTATGGTCCTGCAGGGGTTGCCAGTCTGGGTGGCATCCTCATGTGTCCACCTTCCCTCACTGCTTCTGGCCTTGTCAGCGTCTATGCTGTTGCTTTGTTTGCGGCTTGTTTGCTGGGGCATTTCCTCACTGGCAGAGGCTAGTCCGGCAGGAGGCACAGGCGCTCACCCTCTTCTTGTGATGTGGCAGCCCTGCCAGCTGAGGAAGCAAGCACTGCCAGTGCACCCTGAGGTTGGCACCGCCCTGGTGATAGCCAGGCTCCCCTCTGTGTCTTGTGGGCCAGAGGCTTTAGGAAAAGTCTTTCATTTTCACAGCCTTTAGTTTTTTGGTTTCCTATATAAGAACATTGAAAGGTCCCAAGTAGCTAATGAAATTGTCTTCCTATGTGGGTTCCAATGGTGATTTCAGTTGTCATTGATTTTGCAAATGTTAAAATAAGGAATGTTGATTAATACCATTCTTAATTATTAGAATCTTCCCCCCAAAGGCATGTTTAGCAACTCAAACAGGCATGGAGTCGATAGCTACAGTGAGGTCGCGTTGTAACCGGGTGACATCATTGTAACTAACGCTCGACAGCACCGGGCTGCTGTCACCACCTACACTTCTCTTTTAAACACTATCAGACATGCGAAGAGGTCCATGGGCCAGGGTGAGACCTCCTCATTGGGGTTCATCTGCTGAGCGCCTGCGAGCATCAGCAGAAGCATCTTGGGGGCAAACGTTTGAACCAGGTTCTGAAGGAGGAACTCCATTGGATCACAGCTTCCAGCCAAGCGTCCTGGGAACGGCGGTGGCTGAGTGTGGGGTCTGGGGCAGCAGTCGGAGAAGCTGGGAGACAGACAAGCCAGAGTAAAGCACACCGACCGAGCCAGGGTGTCTGGGCCGCCTATGTCTCCCCTCCTCCTGGGTGGTATCCAGGAGGAAAGGATGGGGGAGCCCTGTTCCTTGGAGATGGGGAGGGTGACAGGAGTGATTTAGAGAATTGACAGAGCTGGTGACTAACTGGTGTGGCCTCCAGGGATAAACTACTGGTCTGCCTTAACTCTGGAGCTGGCCTGGTTTACTTGTGTTTGCATATTTTGGTGCCTTTTTTTGAGGGGAGGGGGTGGTAATCCGTCTAATTTTGAGCTCCAGATCTCTAACATGCCAACATTAAATAGGAAAAACATTTTATTTGAAATTATGTTACACTTTTAACTACTATTGAAAATTTTGTTTTAGAGGTTCTGAGTAATTAAAAACAAATAGGCAAGTATAACTCATCCACTAAGCGTGATCGGATCCATGAAAGACAGACTTACTTTTGGGTTTTTAAAGCACCTACAGTTTAAGAGACTCCCCCCATTTTCACTTTTGATTTAAATAGATTATGATTTACATAAAAAAACAAAAGTCTTTCATGGGGGTATTTATAGATTTTGTGATTTGATTACCTTTAAACATAGAAAGGGATGGCTTCATGGTGAAAATTTTGTTTAGTTTTACAATCAATTGATAAATTGTTCCCACTCTTGAGATAGATGTAAAGGTGAACATTTGAATTAACATTTATCAATTCCCACCCACTCTAAAAATGTATATTTTAATATTTTTCACCTTGAATGTTGGTGTTTGCTAGCTAAGCCTGGACCCATGCTGAGAGAAGGTTGCCTCTGCAAGCTAAAGTACAGTCACAGCTCTGGGTTTTGACCCAAGAACAAAATTCAAGTTTGGTGAGAGTCCCTTGGTAAAAATTTAAACTTCTAACCATTACACTTTATTTAAAATACTTCTTTTTAAAATAACACTTTTTCCTCTATAGAGAAATAAACCAGGGAATTTTTATTTTGATAGAAAATTTGGAAAACAAAATACAAGAAAATTTAAATTATAAGTTCACTTCCAAGGAAACTACCGTTAACATTTCATTATCTGTCCTTTGAGAGCCATATAATAGGTAAATGTATTTAAATATGTGGAGACTTTATCCTCCCTCCCAGCACCCACACCCTGTGGACCAGAGATCTTCTATCTCCTTAGACCTCAGTGCGGCCTGCCGGCTGCCTGGGCTGAGGAGCTGCAATTCCGCACTGGCCCTCCCAACCCACCCCCATGCTCACGTGCTTCCCTGTTATGGGCCTAGTTTTCTAATCTCACAGGAGGCGCTGGGTGTGGGACTTTGTGAGATAGAGAAAAGAGGAAGCACAGGAAGATGAGAATTGTGAAGCACATTCTGAAAGCCCAGTTGGCAGCATCTGGGTATTGCCATGGGAACTCTCAATTGATAAGACAGACACCCTCCCTCAAATGGCACTGATAGATTGCTATATTCCTGATCTGGAGGATAATGGAAAAAATGCTAGTTAATGAGTCACAAAAAAAAATTTCATTGGCTTTTAAAAATCATATTTTAGAGCTTCTACTGGCCACGGTTTCAAGGGCTTCAGAAGTCACCCTCATCAGCCTTTTCCTTATCTATAGAACAATAAAGGGCACGTCACCTTGGAATGAAGAAGGGTCATGAGCCCAGGCGCAAGGTGCTTCCCAGATGTGCAGGGAGATTAAATGACTGGTTTAGATTCCATTTCCATCACTAACACTGAAGTAGTATTTCAAGATCCTGTGCGAACTGCAACTCAGTCACCAGCGTACTCCCCCGCCTCTCCCCCATGCCTCCCCTGCTGGCCGTATCCTGTCAGACAGGCTGCCACGTTTCTTCACGCCAAGTCCACTCAGGAGTCCTGAGGTCACAGCTGTGAAGCGGGCAGGCCTGCAGCAGGCAAGCCAGGAGATCCAGCACTACCCAGAGACACGGCCCTGGAAGGGGGACTGCCTGGTTACCTCCCACAGCAGCAGCAGGAGAGGCACAGGATCTAACCGTGTGTCTTGGGGGGGGGGGGTTTGCAGGGGGAGGTGAGAAGTGCTTTAGCAAAAGAAACTAGAAACTAGAGAATATACGTTTCTGACCGAAATGGCCCAGATCTACGCTGCCACGACCAGCCGAGCACTGAGGACCTGGGGTTTATATTTTGTTCTTCTTCAGTTTTAATTAATTTTAATTTAAAAATAGTCATGTGTATCTAGTGGCTGTCATAATGGACAGTGAGGTATCGATCATAGAACACAGAACAAGATTCCATTTCAAATCTTGATCCAGAATGTGCCCAGTGCCCAGTGCCCTTGAGGGTTGAGGACGGTCCTGGAATGTTGTGTCTCAAAAGTTCTTAGGCCTGACCAGACAGTTTGTTTCTTAAACTAAAATCCCACTGACGATGTTGGAGGAGAGTAGGTTCGATCTCAGCCAAACGCTGGGATCTGTGGGACCTGGCAAAGCGTCCTCATGCATGCTTTGACTCACAGCCATCTCTGTGATGGGGAGTGACCGCCCATGGCCACCAGTCACAGAGTCACACAGCTCAGGTGTGCTAAGCACCCAATCCTAGGAAATTCCCTCCTCGGCAGAATGTTCCTGAACCCACTAACTGTTAAGTTTCCTTTGCTGCTCTGAGCTGTGGCATCTCAAAGCATCTTCCATGAGACTCTTTTCCCTCAGGGGAGCGGCCGCTGGGACTGGGCTGGAGGGCCTGCCCAGGTGGTCACTTTGTTCTCTGCAGTAATCGCAACTGGGCTTTAAAACAATCAGATAGTAGCTGAGTTTCTTGAAACTACTGAAAAACTAAATCTCTAACTTTCATGTCAAAGGGCGTTTGCTGGCCTGTCACAGCTACAAGGGCTCCCCTCATGCATCTGCTCCCCTCTCCACAAACCTGGCTTCTTGGTTTCGGAAAAGAGCCCTGTGACCCTGAGCAGTTGGCTTTCCACTTTCTGGGCTTCAGTGTCCCCATTTTAAGAATAAAGGGGCTGAACTAGGCTAGAGGTTGTGGCTTGGGAGATAAGTCCAGAGCTAAGACATTTAAGACAAGCATCAGGACGGCTTGGTAACAGAAATGGCTTCCCCTCCAGGCTCAGAGGGAAGCAGCAGGTGAGAAAGAGCAGGTGCCAAAGACACCCTCGGGCCCACCTCCCATCTCATCCTGTGCCTGCTCTCTGCAGTGTGGGCTGCACTTCATGGGGTCGCAGGCAGATAGCGGAAGGTCCCCACTTCGTACTCAGCAGGACCCCGCCTCACCCTGACGAGGGACCTGACGAGGTCCCTTGCTCATCTCAGTGTCCACCTGCAGCAGGGAAAGGGGTTGTGCTGGGCAATCTCAGCTAACCAGAGCCGCCCTTAAGCTGGGAACAAGTAGTCCCCTTCAAGCACACGGGCATGTGGTGGACACCACAGCGTAGCCAGGGACAGGAGTGGGGATGGACGCGGCATGGCAGGCGGCAAACGCCCACTTGAAGCCGACCTGGATTTTTGGATAATCTGAGGGAAAATTCATGAGCTGTGCCCCACTCTGCTTGCATTCCTGCTGGTCTTGCTGTCCAGTCCCTTCACTGCCCTTATTGTGTGGTGGGCAGCCCGGTGCACCCTAGTGACATGCCCGGCTGGCCGGCATCTGGCTTTGTGCTTGATGACACTCCCCACCCGCGCCCCCTCCTCGCGTACACTTGGGTCAGCACCGTGTACATGGCTGCCAAGAGGGCACACGGGATGTGCAGCTGTGTTGTGCTCATGCCTAGAGACCATGCTGCTTGCCAGACCAGAGGCAGCAGCCCAAAGTGCCTGGGTGCCCAGGTGTGGAGCCTGAGAAGCTTAAGACAGGGCAGTACTACTGACCAGAGCAAGGCCCAGGGCGAGTGGAAGGTTTTGTTTTTTCATTGACTGACTGTGGGGCCTTGAGCAGTGCAGCTCACAGACATGTTCTGAGCACATGCAGAGGCCCTGTGCTCCGGGGGCAGCCCACAGAGGCAGTGGGCTGTGGTTCTGGTTTCCAGATGGACAAGAGGAGACAGGAGCTTTGTCCCCAAGGAGCGGCAGGGGCCAGTGCGTCCAGGGGGAAAATGTGGACCAGTAGGCTGGGGACTGAACCCGGGGAGCCTGGTATGGCACGAGGTGCCTTTTCCAGGAACAGTTGCCCTTCCTCCTGACTGCAGCAGGAGGCAGCGTCAGGGCACACTGTGGCACCCCCAGCCTCGAGGGTGGGGTGGGTTGGGGTGCAGGGAGGGCTCTTGCTCTGGGCTTTCTGCTCCAGGCCTCGCTCTGAGCACTTGCAGTGACAGCCATCCCGGATGTGTTTTATATCATATTAGCCCTTAATCGTCATTTATATGGATGTTACAGCAGAAATGACTTGGGCTGAGACCTGCGGGTTTAGCCCACTGTGCCCTGCAGGAAGAAATCAGGCTGTGACCATTGAAAGTCCACCTGGGACGCTAAGCTGGGCAGGTGCCTCAGGGATGAAAAGTAGACACTTGATTTGGGGGTTGAACGCCCCTGGACACAGGCTGGTGAGACTGCCCCTGGAGCAGTGGCTCACTGAGACCGGCCTGCTGGCCTGGGGCTCCTGGGACAGAAGGGGCCCAGCTGAAGTTGGCCTGGCTCCCCCGGCCCCTTTCTGCCTTAGGTAGATCCGAGAGCCCAAAGGAGCCCTGGTCTGGGCTTCAGCCACAGGCGGGCACGGAGTGCGAGCAGCTCTGCTGGGGCAGAGCTAGAGGGAGCCCCGAGCCCAGGGCAGCCTGGACAGCATTCAGGACGCCAGGGCCTGGGCCGGTGGCCTGTTGGTCAGACAGTGTCACACTGCCCTCTCCTGGGCGGCTCTGAGTAAGCCTGCAAGCTGGGGCCAGTGATTTCTCAACAGCCAGAGCAGATACAAAGCAGATCCTTTTTTTTTTTTTTTTTTTTTAAATCTTTATTTTTTTCACAGTAGCTTTCTCCTCTCAGGTGCGGTCACTAAGGAGAGGGAAAAATCAAGTTATCACACTTCCAGACTTCACATTGTAAAGCCATACTAATTAAAACAGATTCTTAAAGCCTGCAAAGCTTTTTGGAAATAAGAGGGCACTGCCCCCTGGCCCCACGGGGAGATGCTGGTCCCTGGGAGCTGGAGGCCAGGCTCTGTGAAGGCTCCATCTTCTCTCCTCCTTCGGGGAACTTCCCGCAGGCTCTCTGGCTGCCGCCGTCACCCCTCTATGCGTGTCAATCTCCAACAAGGGTTCATTTTTATTGTCTTTTCCTGGTATCCTTTAGGACTAGGTTTCCAAAATGCAAACCATAGTTTTGTACCAAAAAGGCGTGGGGAGGAGCGGCAGCATCTATATCCCCACTGAGGCTGAGCCCTTCTGGCTGCGGGCATCTACTCCGTGGCGCTCTGGTGTTCAGCGCCATCTGCTTTGGAGACAGCCCTGTTCACGGCGCGCACCAGCCAGCGCCACATTCCCTGAGGTGGCCGCGGCATGTCCAGCACATGGAAGGGTCCCTCACTGTATTTTTTTTACACTCCAGGCAGGTTTGGGGCTTTTTTTTTTTTTTTTTACAGCTGTCATGTCATAAATTCTTAAGAAATGGGCTCCAGCTCCTGCCCAGGTGCTTCTCTAGGGGGAGCAGGCTGGCATTTCAGTTGAACCCAAGCACTTTCTCTGCGGCTTCCTTTTCTGCTCATTTTCCTTCACACATTTCACACATGCTGTCTCTGCTCTTCGAATGCTTGATATGCTCAAGCAGACATGGATTCTCCTGGCAAGACTCTGACCCTTTACTCTTTTACAACTGCATGCTGGGTCACCCCACACTCTTCCAGGTTTGCCATGGTAACCATAAAGGGCGTTCCTTTGTGACAGTGCCCTGGATGTCCAGCATCACCTTTCTTGGAGATCCGCATGCATGTGGCCAAAGGAAAAAGCCATGTTTTCTAAAAGGCCTGGAAGACATGCAGCGGGTGCCTGACCGCTTCCCTGTGTGGAGGCAAATTACATAATTTTGGCAAATTACAGAGGATGGTTCTGGCCAAAAGGCTGTCTTTTAGGCTTTCCTGCCCCTATTCTTCCAGCTGAATGTAGGTAACCCAGAGGGTCTCCAATGAATTGCGACTCCAGGGCACTTCTACACATGCCAGGCTTTCAACAGTCCCATGTTTTAGATGTCCTTTCCTTCAGGGCTTATTTAAAATGTCCCAATTTTAGGACCCTTCCTTAAACCTCATCTTTATCTTCCTCACAGAATGAAGCAAATGGGGTCGCAAAGCCTCCTTTCCTCAGGTACGTGGCCCCTTGTCCATAAAGCACTGCCCTGCCAGTTGAGTGACCTGTAGCATTCCCAGGATGTTGTCCCTTCGTGCTCAGCCCAGGATACCCATCCTGAGAAAGATCTTGGGCCTGTGGGGTCAGGAAAATGTGGCCACCTTGTTGCCATCACCTCCAGGGAGAAAGGCCTAGAGGGCCAGCCCAGAATCCAACAGGACCCCAAGGTGGGTCTCCTGGTCAGCTGCTGCCTTTGACAACTTAATCCAGACCCTGGGCTCTCCCCTAAAACCCCCTCCTAATAAGAGTTAAAGAGAGGTGGGCTTCCTGTGTCAAAAACATTTAAAACTTTGGATCCTGCTTTCATGGGCGGCTTGGGGAGAAGTGCCAGAACAAAAAACCCGCTTTCAGAAAATGCCATCCACAACTTACAAGCAGTGGAAGGTGGTCAGAAATTTTACAGAGCAAGAACAATAGTTATTAGCAGTTGTAAAACCTCATTCCTACTTTGTAGTATTTCTGCACATTTTATCCCCTCTCACAGTGGAGAAAACCCCTTCGCTACTGTGAAACTCCGGCCAACGGTGACAAACGATCGATCGGCACCGATCATTCGATGAGGCGGCGGCGGTGGAATTCTTCTGGCTCCTCTAATGTTAAGTTCTCACTTGCAAAATGATAGGTATATATTGTTATGTGCTCTAACTGCTGTAAAGCTTCACCAGCGGGTGCCTGATTTTAAATGTATTCTATTTGAGCAAATCAATGCATTTTCTCAATTCGATGTAGCTGGATATATGCATTTGTCTGGAAAAAGATAGTTTAGAATCTACTCAATCATTTAAAATCTTTTCTTCCCAGGCTGTTCAAAAAACAGTAAATTTTGCTCCAGTCCTCGCTGTATCATTTTTTTAAATATTCTGATTATTTTTTTTAATAGCCAGGATAAGGGCTAGCCCATGCTTTCAGGCTGGCTTTCTGCACCTGGCCAGTTTTCCAAAGCATGTGCTCATAAGTAGCATTATGTTTCTCTAAAGAAAATAGTGTAAATTTGCATCTGAGCATGCAGGTCATAATTTTAAGCAATATAAATTATAAGAGTATTGTATGAAATTTAACTTAAAATTTTTTAAATCCGTTTAATCAGATGTAGAGCTACCCCAGATGGGAAAAATCGCAACTTTTCTGCAACCTAGACATAGCTGTAGAGTGGTAAGACATTTTGCCTATTCCTGTTACCACCATGAAATTTAGTACTTGAATAATTCCTGAGAGCTACTGAACGTGGCAGTTATGAGTTACCAAATAGGCTGAGAAGATCCCGGGACATGCCCACGTGGGCGGGCTCACAGGGCCGCCCCCTTGGACCCGAGGCACTCACGTGTGG